>NC_079207.1:28848575-28892035 GCF_026745355.1 Beta vulgaris subsp. vulgaris | reverse complement strand
CTCGTGAGTAGGTACCTTGGATGACTAGCTTGAGCTGGTGGACTTAATGTTGAGCTGCCGAGTTGGATGTTTCCCTACCAACCTTTGAACGCCACATGGCGCTCACGGATTCTTGGATGTGGGAGACCCTTGTGACGTTTCGACTTCCAATGAATGAGCATAGCCTTGAGACTTTTCGACTTATCTAGACCGCGACTTTCAGGCCAGTGGCCGCGTTTGAGCCGTTTAAGGAAGGCCCAATAAGAGGCTCGAAAGGCAAGTCCCAGTCCATTATCGAACGCAGAGGGGCGCGCTTGTCGAGGTGGTTTATATATATGAGGGGGAGAGAGGTTTTGGAGATTATTTCTCTCAGAATTTCTCTCTCTAAAACTTTCAAAGCTTATCCATCTCTCTCAACCTCAAGTTTCTTTCTCTCTCTAAGGCCGAGTTTCGTTCGTCCGACCAAGTATGCACTTCTTTTGTTTTTGTTTAAGTCCTTTTTCCTTTCCGTTTAATAAAATCAGTCGGCCCTCTCTGTTGATAAATAATGGGGTGCTCGTCCGAGTCAGTGACAACCCCATCCTCGTCTTCCTATAATTTAGCCGAGGAGGTGAAGGGAATGGGAATGGTGCTGGTGTCAACTTTAATAAGTTTTCTGGATCCCTCGACCGTGCCATATGCGCTCTCCCTCCCGAGTACTCCTTTGCAGGCAGAGGAGGAGGAGGCCAAGATTGTGAATGGCGGAGAAATATTTGTTGCAGGCAATCGGTTGCCCAGCTGCAAGTTATTAAAAAACAAGAACTTCTTGGCCGCAATGGGATTGAGTCCGGCCTTTCCCAGGGGTAATTTGGCAGAGGGGGTCCGGATCACTTTTGCATTTTGTTTTAACTTGCCTTTTGTAACTTGTTACTTCTTGCGGAATCTTCCCTCGCTTACATCAAGGACATCGACCTAGAGATGGTCGAACGACTGACCGCCGTCGTCTTGAAAGCAGCTCGAATTCGCGCTGAACTGAATGCCAAGACGATGAAAAAACCGGCTGCGCTCAAGGTATTTACGTCCGAGCCCGTATTTTCGTGCGAGATTCTTCTGTATTTTGTCTAACACATTGAGTATTTCAGGACCTGGCCAACCCCAAGCCTAAAAAGCGCAAAGAGCGAGCCGATATTGACCGAGAAGGCATTGGCCAAGGCCCGGGCCGAGAGAGAAGCTGCCAAAGACGATGTTTCGGTGGAGGTGAATAGACCCCGAGTGGGGTCCAGGGTTGGCGACACTGGCATATCGCTGCATGCCTCTGATTTTGTTCTGGTTGGCAGCGCGATCTACACTCCTGCTTCACCCACTCCTTACCAGACAGACAAAACCATGGCCGAGGCGGTCGTGCCCTTCACTAAGATGTCCAAAGAGGACAGAAATAAAAGAGTTAACGAGGCCATGGTTATTATTTGCACCCAGACCAACCGAGATCACATTAATGAGGTCTATGGCAAGAATGAGACGAATGAGCTCTATCGCTCGTGGCTTGACGTAAGTTTTTATCCGAACTCCTTTATTTTGTTTGCCTTCTTCTTCGTTGCTAACTTTTTGCTTTGAATAGTTCTCTATATATCCGAATGACTAACGTAACGGAAAACTTTGTACTGTAGTTCGAGAAAGTCAAGGATCTAAGGGAGAAGGAGAGAAAACATAGCAGCACTATTTGGGATGCCAACAAGGGGAGGAGGCTCGCCGAAGCTCATCTGGATGAGGCTAACAGGAAAATCGCGGCCAGTGAGAAGACCTGGAGGGAACAGCGCGAAGCCTGGAAGAAGGAAAAGGCCGATCTGACCATGGGGAAGACGGGCGCTGAAAACGCAAAGGCTGATGACGAAGCCAAAGTCCTCCAAATTCAGGCTGACTTGGATAGGATCAAATTCAAGATGGGAATGGCAGAGGCATAACTAAAGGAGGCCCAGGCGAAGGCCTCTTGGTCCAAGGATCAATGGTTCACCAAATGGCAGGCCTGCGATGATTATTGCGCCAAGGTCGGAGAAGCGTCTCACAGAATCGGTGAGGACGAAATACTGGGCCGACTCAAGGTTGGTTTGGCTGGTTGTAACACCCTGGAATTTCAAAGCAGAAAACAAAAGAAATAATAATAATAGAAGTATAGGACGATGGCGGAAACATCGTCTTCTTGGAATTTCACTACTACAAGAAATGCGTTTAAATATCTAAGTGATAAAACCAACATAAAAAAAATAGTATAAATAAATGAAATTAACAACCAAAAGAGAAAACTAACTCTTAAATTAATATAAGAGTCTAGGCCTAAAACATACATCTAACATTTTAATGCTCACATCTCAACCCGAGCTCAAACCAAATAAGATTGTCATCAACATAACCTCCGAAAAAAAATATACAACAAATATCCACAATCAGTGGGGAGTAACTAACAGCTCTCCCAGCTCAATTAAGATCCACATAGGAGTTATCAAGCATTAATAAATAAGTCTCAATCAACATAAAATATCAGCTAAACCAAATAACAACGAAACGACGGTTGATTGTTTAACATGCTTAAATAAGGTAAATCATGAATAGTAAACTTAATGTAATCATACAAGATCAATAATATAAGCCTTCATAATAATATAACAAAATAATATAAATAGCTTTTGAGAAAGAACAGAACGCCAGTGGATCGCAACCCACTTCCTAAGGTTTGTCCGATCGGAATCTCCAGACAGCATATGGGCTTACGTTCCCTACTGCCTGTGTCTAAGAATGGCCAAACTCCCGATGCAGGATAGTACCCAACTCAGTACTTCCCAAACTCTCGGACGACAACAATTAACCCAGGTATTACCCCTAAATCGCAACCTAGGTGGTTGGCATGTTCTTCACCGGGGACTACATCTATCCCACCGAATATCTTAATCTCAAAAAAAATAGTTCCACAAATAAATACTATAATTTATTCATCAATTAACCCTCAAATAAAGTTAATAAGGTTGCCCTTAGGGCCTTACACCTAAAATCAGCAAAGACTAGGATCGCAACCCAAGAGTCTCATTTCAACAGTATTTATTTTTCTCAAAGTAACAATAATAATAATGCTAATAAGAAATATCATTTCACCCAACTAAAAAGAATAAAGCAACATTGAAATATACTTATACACCAAAAACACAATATAGTCAAATACTCCAACTACTACACTCTCGTTGTCTGAGTTTGGGTACAAGGTTAATTACAACGTTAGTTATCCCGGTACATAACTCTTAGCGAAACGGTACTAAAGACAGTATTATTCTCCCTCGAGTACTGAAACGTCGACAAGTTAGATATTGATTTATAAAACTACAACATTATATACCCTCAATTTGATACAAACAGACAAAAACATTATAAAATAATGAATTTATTGATAAATATTTAAGGAAGTTGTAGCCAAAACAACTTATGACTATGTCCAGTATAATAACTATCTTTACAAAAAAAAAAAAAAAAAAAAAAAAAAAAAAAAAAATAGAAATCATGACTTATCTATTTATAAACATACAAACATATCACAAAAATATATATATAAACTTTAGACAAAGCACTGATATATTGAATGCAAAACACTTCATAACACCTAAGTACAATACTTCTTATGCATATACATAACACATTTCCCACCAAACTAGTAGAATAACATACAATAACATATAATAAAGGAAAGTAAAAGAAACTAAGTAACTTATATAAAAACATAAAACAAAAGGAAAAGAAAGAATGAAAGAAATAAAACTAACATATATATAACACGTTGATTAAGCATACAAACATATCACAAAAAAAAAACAAAGCACTGATACATAACACGTTGAACAATAAACTAAAGCATTCTGCATGCTTCATGGAATCATCGAAACACACAAGAGAATGCAAGATTTACAGGGAATGAAACTATTCCAAGTTTGACGCAAGAACGCTTCTCACGCATGAACCACAACCACAACTAAACAACAACATTACATCCGACAGAAGCCAACACCAATAACTACTCACTCATCTCTCCAATGCAACACAACAACACACAACTTATAAACATGGCTCAATATAAACACTCCAACAACACAACAAAACCATAGTAACTAACAATCATAAAATCAGGAAGTTTCAAGAAAATAACCACACTAACATATATATAATTTTCCCTACCCATAATTCTAGCATGATACTAACCCAACTAGTTACCCATTAAAACTAAATAAATCCCAAACGGATTTTAATCGTACTAAGATCGCCGTTAGTTACTTTTGGAGACCTCAAATTGCTTGCAATTTCATTATGTATTGCTCTGGTCCGATCGTGATTTCTGGCAATTTAAAACTCATATTCAAAATCGCTCCGGTAATAATGAAGGCCCAGATGTCCTAAACGTGCTGTCCAAATTTCAGGGTGATCCAACGGTTAGATCTCCGGTGATATCCATTTTCGCAAGGTGTAGCAGGAAAAATCGAGATGAACTTTTCCTCTCAACTTTGTCTCTTCAAATGGTCGAATAAAATGGGGAAAATGGACTGATTTTTCTGATCAATTTCCAGCAGCAAGAGGAGAAATAAATAGGGGTTACAAGTGAAATTAATGGGGTAATAAAATGGGTGTTACAAAGGGATTTCAAAGGTTGAAATGAATCTGAAAATATCTCCCATATAAGACATTATTTCAGACAGCTTTTAGAAACATAAAACTTCACGTTAAAAGGTCGTGCAACGATCTAAAACGCGCTAAAATCGAATAAATAAAAATATTAGATCAAACACGCATTTTTAAATAGTAGAATATATATAATTTCTAATCCAATAAATTTGACAAATACCACATTTAAAAAGTTGGAAAACAAATAACATAAGATATAATATTTTTAAGAAGTAAAATATTCTAAATTTAACGGAAAATAATAATTAAGGAAAAATAAGTCAAAGAAATTATGAGCGAAAATCCGTGGTGTTACACTGATACTTGCCTGACGATGAATTGGAACACCGTCTGGTCCATGTATCAAGAGCTTTATGATGAGGAGGTTGCTGTGATCCGTGCCCGAATAGAGGCCGAAGATGCCGAGGACGAGGCAAAGGCCGAAGCTGCGGATGGCGAGAAGGATGAGACCTCTCAGGTTGCCGAAACTTTAGAGGCCGACCCCGCGAAGCTACCCCCTAGCTCTTAAGCTTCTTTGATTAGATTTCTCTCTTTTTTTTATGTATTGCTGCCGATGAATCGACCAATTTTGTAATTTTGCAAACTTGGCATTAATGAATATAACATTTGTGATTTTGTCGTTTGTGGATTTTGTCATTTGCAATATTATACTAACTAACTTCATTGACATTCGATTGACTTTCCGTTTGACATAGAAATGCACAAGTAATATATTCCCATAATAATACAAGTTCAACTTCTATTTGATGCACAACGGTGCACTGGTTAAGTCTTGTACTACAAAATGAACCAAGTGGACTGGTTAAGTCTGACTAGTATTAGAAATGCCGAATGGCTATATTTCTTGCTAGGAAGCCTATTTAGCCGATGCCCCCATTGCAAGTGACAAAATTTAAACATGGTACTTCTTGACGTTATTAGCATTCCATGGTCGGACCAATGGCACCCCTCCGGGTGATTCTAGTCAGAACATGTCAGGTTTGATGACCCCGGTAACTTTGTAGGGTCCATCCCTTTGCCCCCAGCTTTCCTTTAAGATGAGATAACCCCGTAGCCTCAACCTTTCAAACGACACACGCCAAGCCGGATGGGTCTGGTCTTAACTCGCCGGTTAATGTGTCGGGTTATCTTTTGCTTGTACCGAATGGACTGCAACAAGGCATCGCCTCGGGTTTCTGGTAGCAGGTCCAAGTTGATTGGCTTTTCCTGCTCATTTTTGTCATATTCGTAGAAAGTCATTCGAGGAGAAGGAATGCCTACTTCTACTGGCAGCACAAGCTCTCTCCCGTAGACCAGACTAAATGGGGAATGTCCCGTAGCTTCTTTTGTCATGGTTCTGGCCGACCAAAGTACCCCGGACAGGTCATCCACCCAGGCCCCTTTTGCTGCTTCCAAGGATTTTTTAATTCCTTTCAAGACAATTTTATTCGCCGACTTGGCTTGTCCGTTAGTTTGTGGCCTGGAAACGGCCGAAAACCTTATCTGTATGCCGAACCGGGAGTAATACTCTCGGGTAGGACCGCTGTTGAATTGTCTACCGTTGTCCAAGAGTATTATTCAAGCTGAAGTGATTTAATTGTTGAATTGTCTCTCATCTTGGGATTCCAGCTATACATCCTAGCAGGGGAATCGTCTATCAGCGCTAAATCCGACTCACAACTCATAGTGGGTCAGGTCTCAGGAGAATATGAGGCCAAGGAAGACAACATGAGAATATACTTTGCCAAGACCCAAGATATCATCCATAAGCTCTCCAATTTTTGAATCACCCATATACCTCGGTCAGAGAACCAACAAGCCGATGCATTGGCCTGAATGGCTAGTTTAGCTGAGGGATCGACTCCTTGCACCATAACGTGGGAAGTACTCAAAGAGCCAAGTATCAACGCCAAAGAGCAGCTCGTCCTCAATCGAACATCTGCATGGATGGATGACACAGTCAAACATTTGCGGGATGGATTCCTGCCCAACGACTGCTATGTCCTAAATTTTTCTAAGTAAAAATGTGCAGGTAGGTTGACCAGCGTTACTATCTGAAGCACAGCTAAAAGATATCAGGTAGCTGCTGCAGCAAACATTCGTGAAACCCGAAGGCAGATTCAGCAAAACTAACACTGAAGATTAGCCAAGACCAAGTCAAAGAATAAGCGTTATGCCTGAAGAATAGGAGGGAAGCAGTAGTTGAGCAGAAAGAGGAGATACTCCTTGATTTTAGGAGATCATGGTTACATACTAGGAGTTAGTTGCATAACGTTCAAATGTAAAGCAACGTTTAAATAATGTAAAGATCTATATATAGGGGTAGAAGTATTAGGGAAAGGGCAGTTCTTTCATATTACTCATATTCAAACATTCACTTCTACTTTTACAATATTCACAAGTACTTAGTACTAGCTACAAGCTGCGAGCTGCTAGCTATAAGTTGTAATTCTCTCACATAGTGGATTGGTAGACTCAATTCCACCCGCGCTTTTTACCCTTTTCCTTGGGGTTTTCCGCGTCACCATTTCTTGGTGCCTTGTTCTTTCTTGCCTTTGTTTATTTTCGCAGTTAGCATTTCCTGTAGTTTGTAGCTGAAATTCCATTAGCTGTAGATCCTCAGCTAAGTTATGCCTGATCAGAATTTGGCATAAACAGTTTGGCGCCCACCGTGGGGCTCTACAGCTAAACTTTCATTAAAATCTTAAAAAAAGAAACACCTTAATCCTACTCTGAAAGATGGCTGACGATTCTGCCGAAGCAATGAAAGCAGCTTTGCTGAAGGCTCAAGAAGACCTTCGCCGCACTCAATCTGAAACCCAGCAGACCATTGACAGCCTCAGGAAGGAGCTAGAGTCCGTCAAGAGCAGCAAGACACCTAAGACCCGTATTCGTGGTGTGATTCCCCAAGTTCTCGATCTCGAGGATTCCGAGGCCAGCAAAGGTGAGGAAGAAGAGGCCAGGTCTGACTAAGAAGCAAAGGAAGCAGATCCTGCAGCTAAGAAAATGGCTTTCCTGGAATCTCAGAACAGGAAGATACTTCGCATGGTGACGAAGTTGCCTGGAGCACCAACCCCTGTGGCTGAAGAATCTCCAGATGGCTATGCTCAGTCCCCCTTCGTGGAAGAAATTGCGAGGGCAAGGATTCCTAAGAAAATCAATGTCACCCAGCCGCATAAGCTGCATGATGGAGCTGCGGATCCCTACGATCATGTAGCGCAATATAAGCAAAAAATGTGGACTCTATCCATTCCTGAGCACCTGCTGGAAGCTACTATGTGCAAATCCTTCGGGGCCACCTTATCCGGGCCTGCCTTGCAGTGGCTGATCAGCCTAAAACCAGGTAGCATCCAAAATTTCGCTGCTTTGATTAACAAGTTTTATATGCAGTTTTCTAGCAGCAGGGTTCTGGAGAAGCATACAGGCGACCTGTATCGCATCACTCAAAAGGCAAATGAAGCTGTGAGACAATACCTGGATCGATTCAACAAGGAGATGATCTCAGTCAAGAACCTGGATGTTCCCACCACTATCGAAGCGTTTAGGCGAGGTCTAACATATAAATCTAGATTGTATTATGAATTAACCAGGTACCCATGTAGCACATTCGAGGAAGTTCGAGCCAGGGCTATGGCTGAAATCCGCGTCAAAGAGGACGAGGTGTCCAGTTACGGAAGCGAGCCCAGCTATGATCGGAAGTCCCAAAACCAGAAGAAAAGCGATTGGCGTCACCAGCCGTACCAAAAGCGTGAAAGCAATAATGTAGCCAGTAAGGCCACAGGTAAATCTACTAATAATGATTACCCATCTATTGCTTTCTATTGCTTTAATGTGGATGCAGGAGGCATAGTAAATGCACTCGAAAAGCTGAGGACAACAGCTAGATGGCCACGCAAGAGCGACAGACCAGACAGCGAAAAGGATACCACCAAATGGTAGGTGCAGCTATCATGGCGACCATGGCCATCGGACAGAAGACTGCAACGCCCTCAAAAAGGAAGTAGCCTAGCTGCTCAAAAAAGGCTACCTCGAGCATCTGATGGGTAAGAAGGGGCAGCGAGAGGACAAAGCTGGCTCCAGCCAGCAGCAACCCCATCCATCACCTGAACCTCTACACGACAAGGTAATCAACTCTATCTCAGGCGGTTCAGAAATATGTGGACTAACATACTCTGCAGCTAAGAGATTCGCCCGAGAAGGTTCCAAAACCGCACCAAGCTCGCTGAGAAGTGTAGAAGAGAAAAAGCTCAGGAGCATGACCATTAGCTTCGACGAGGAAGATGGAGATGAAGAAGCTGACAATCATGACGGCCTCATCGTATCTCTCACTGTCAGCAACTGCCTCATGAAGCGAGTCTTAATAGACAATGGCAGCTCAGCTAATATTATTTTCAAAAGCGCCCTTGAAAGCATGGGGCTGCAGGAAGCTGATATCCTCAGGAAAGCAACTGTTCTGTTCGGGTTCAATGGCGAGCCAGCTACAACGCTCGGGGAGATCGTGCTGCCTACCTATGCAAAGGGAGTCAACCTCCAAACCAGGTTTAACGTGGTAGATTGTCCCTCAGCATATAATATCATAATGGGGACACCATGGATCCACAAAATGCGAGCTGTACCCTCAACTTACCATCAAACTATCAAATTCCCTACCAAATGGGGAGTGCAAGAAATCAAGGGCGATCGCAAGCTAGCCAGGGAGTGTTATAGCATATCTTTGAAAGCTAAGAAGGAGTCCATCTAGCAATTACAGCAAGGTCCAGCGCTAGCTAAGCCAGCAGAGCAAGATGTAGATGAAGTAGCGCTGGACCCAGCAAAGCCGGAGCAAACCGTGCAGATTCAGGCATCCCTGCCAGCTGAGGGGAAGCAGCGGATTATCGAGTTCCTAAAGAAAAATATAAGCTGTTTCGCATGGAGCCACGAGGATATGTTAGGCATTGAGCCTGACATCATTACCCATAAGCTAAATGTTGACCCAAATTCAAAGCCTGTAAAGCAGAAAAGAAGAAAGTTCGCTCCAGAAAGAAATATGATAGTCAATGAGGAAGTGGAAAAGCTGCTAAAAGCTGGGAAGATTCGAGAAGTCAAATATCCTGACTGGCTAGCTAACGTGGTGGTTGTAGGGAAGAAGAATGGCAAATGGCGAGTGTGCATTGATTTTACTGATCTCAATAAGGCGTGCCCTAAAGGTCCATTCCCACTGCCACATATTGATGCGTTGGTAGATGCTACAGCTGGGAACGAAAGATTGACATTCCTCGATGCATACTCAGGTTATAATCAGATACTCATGGATCCTGCAGATCAAGAAAAGACAGCCTTCATGACTGAAAGAGGTATCTATTGCTACAAGGTGATGCCCTTTGGGTTGAAGAATGCAGGTGCTACCTACCAAAGGCTAGTGAATAAAATGTTTGAAAAACAGCTGGGGGACACGATTGAAGTCTATATAGACGACATGCTAGTCAAAACAAAGAAAGTTGAGGATCATGTAGATCACTTACAAGAAACCTTCGAAGTTCTGAAGAAATATGGGATGAAGCTCAACCCTAGCAAATGTTCTTCTGGGGTCCCTGCAGGAAAATTCCTAGGGTATATAGTCACCCAACGAGGTATAGAAGCTAATCCCAGCCAGGTGCAAGCATTGATCAACATCCAGTCGCCCCGGAATCTAAAGGAAGTCCAGAAGCTGACTGGGAGAGTAGCTGCGCTGAACAGATTCATATCCAGATCCTCTAACAAGTGCCACCTGTTCTACAACGTGCTGAAAAAGAATAAAGGATTCAACTGGACAGCTGAGCATGAAGCTGCATTACAAGATCTGAAGGCTTATTTAGCTCAACCTCCCCTACTATCGAAGCCAGCTGCAGGAGAGACTCTCCAGTTGTATCTAGCTGTCAGCAGCAAAGCGGTAAGTGCAGTGCTATCTAGGAAGGCAGAGAGTCAACAACTCCCAGTTTATTACGTAAGCAAGTCTTTGCTAGATGCTGAAACCAGATACACATCACTTGAAAAATTAGTATTAGCTTTGTATATGGCGTCTCGTAAGTTAAGACATTACTTTGAGTCTCACCCTATTCATGTTATGACTAATTATCCTATCAAAGCGGTGTTGCAAAAGCCAGAGTGCTTAGGTAGAATGGCCAAGTGGGCTATATCCCTAAGCGCACATGACATTAAGTATCTGCCTAGGACAACTATAAAATCCCAAGCCCTAGCTGACTTTGTGGCAGACTTTAGTCCTGACCTAGCAGCTGCAGTTGAAGAGGAGGTGCGCCACATCAATAAAGTAGGTAAGTCTGGATCCTGACAGCTGTATGTCGACGGATCCTATCCTCGAATTTCAGAGGAGCTGGTCTAGGTGTAGTACTAAAGTCACCACAATGGGACATGATAATGCGTGCTATCTGTTGTGATTTTAAAGCTACAAATAATGAGGCTGGATATGAAGCCTTAATTGGATGCATGATATTAGCGTATGATTTAAAAGCTAACAGTTTGCATGTGTTCAGTGATTCGCTGTTAATAGTAAGTCAGGTAAAAGGAGAATACGCAGCAAAAGATTCAAAGATGGCCTCTTACCTGGAGCTAGTCAAAGACAAAGCTAAGATGTTTAAAGAGTTCAGCATAAAGCAAATCCCAAGGGACCAGAATACCAAGGCTGACGCTCTGGATAACCTAGGTACAACGCTCAGGAAATGCGATTTCAAGTCAGTACCAATAGCTCACCTAGCTGAACCAGCTATCAATAAGGAGGTGAATATGGTGCAGCCAGACGACAGGCGCACAGAAAGCATTAGCTGGACCCAGCCAATAATCGATTTCCTGGAAAGGGGCATCCTGCCAGAAGATAAGCTGGAAGCCAGGAAGTTGCGAATGAAAGCCACCAGATATCATGTCATTTCAGGTACTCTATTCAAAAGAGCCTGCGCTAGCTATGACCTATTGCAAAGGTGCTTGGAGAAAGATCAGTGGGAGCCCACGCTCAAAGAGTTCCACGAAGGTGAGTGCGGGTCCCATACAGCTGGAAGAAGTCTATCAAACAAGATCCTAGCATATGGATATTATTGGCCAACTATGCATGCTGATGCAAAGAGGTATGTGCAAAAATGCGAAAGTTGCCAAAAGCATGCAGGTTTGTCTCACCAGCCAGCTGAGGTATTGCATCCCACCTTGACACCCTGGCCTTTCATGAGGTGGTGCATGGACATTGTAGGGAAACTACCCGTAGCCCAGGACAAAAAGTCTTCATGCTAGCACTTACGGATTACTTCTCCAAGTGGATCGAAGCTGGGGCATTCCAGCAGGTAAGAGACAAAGAAGTGATATCCTTTTTGCATGCTAACATCATTTGCAGGTTCGGGGTACCTAGCGAGATCGTTTGTGATAATGGATCACAATTCATAAGTGATAAGACAAGGCAATTTTGTCATAAATGGAACATCAATCTGGTGACCTCAACACCCAGATACCCATAAGCTAATGGACAAGCTGAGTCCAGCAACAAAGTAATTATCAACGGCATTAAGAGACGCCTAAAAGCTAAGAAAGGAAAATGGGCAGAAGAGCTGCCTAAGGTGCTCTGGGCAAACAGAACAACACCAAGAGGCGCTACAGGAAGGACTCCCTTCTCGCTTGTGTATAGATGCGAGGCAGTGCTACCTGCAGAAGTAGCTATCCCTACAGCTAGATATGGTTTGCTGACCCCAGAAACTAATGATGAAGAGCTCAGCTACGACCTGGATTCCATCGAGGAGCTAAGAGATAATGCACTAATACGGATGGCTGCGCAACAGCAGAGAGTGGCTCGTAGCTTTAACAAGAATGTCAAAGCCAAAGTATTCAAGGTAGGAGATTGGGTTCTCAGGAAGGTATTCCAAAATACTCAAGAGATCAATGCAGGTAAGTTAGGAATAAGCTGGGAAGGTTCTTACCTGATTGACCAAATAGTTGGAAAAGGAGCTTATCGCCTAATTACTAAGGATGGGAAGGCAGTACCTAGGAGCTGGAACGCTTCTCATCTCAAGCTGTATCATTTCTAACCTGGGGCATCAACCAGGCTACTACCGGGCCATAGGCGCCAGAATTGTAAAGTAAGGCAACCATTGTTTTAGACAAGGCATTGGTCCACCAGGTAAGCAAAGTCTTTATTTTTATGATAACTTAACTATTCTAAGATTATTGCTCATAGCAGCAACCCACCTGAGTTTTACCCATGCGCAGGCAAACGCAAGGGGTCGCAACACCCAGGTAAATAGCTGGAGCTGCAAAGCTCAGCTACATGGTCGAAGCACCGGATCAAGCAGCTAAAGGTTAAAGCACTAGAACTTAGCTGGATGGTCGTAGCGCCAAGAAAACGATCCCAACTAAAGGTAAAAAAAAAAATACACCAGGTAAACATGTTGTTTGAAATCAACAAGCAAAAGCATGCATGCAACATAAGTACTTACTGAAATTTCAAAACATAAGATCAAAAGACAAAGTATAAGTTCAAACGATTAAAAACTAAAAGCGAAATATGTTCGTACATAGACACATTGCCCCCATAGGCAATGGCAAAAACCAACAGAAATCAAAGATGAAATGTTCTAAGTTAAAATTAATAAGCAGCTGAGGAAATCAAAAAGCTACACTAGCGTCGTAGTACAACATCTTCTTGCTGGCCAATTGTAGTTGGGGATTCCGCTGTGGATTGCTCAGAATCGTTCGCCTTGCTGCCCGTAGCTAAAGCCTCTAGTGAAGCCATGGAGTCGAGCTTAAGGTACCTGTCAATGTAGGCGTTAACGCCTTTGGCGTCCAGGTTCTTGAAACAGATCAGGTAAGCTAGTTTGGCCGTCTCTATGATCTTAGCCTCAGCTTGAATGTCTAGAGCTCTCTCTTCAGCATCCTTAGCTGTGACAGTTAGGCGTTCAATCTCTTGTTCAGCCGCGGCCAATTTTTCGTCCTTCTCCAATCTCTCCTTCTTCATCAGCTCTACCTCAGCAGCTAGTTTGCTCTCAGCATCCAGCCTGAGCTGCTTCTCTTTCTTCAGCTTCGTCTGGTGGCTCAGTTTGTCCTTTTGCAGACGAGCCACCTTGTCTTGAAGAGAGGCCACAGTTCGTAAGCTGTCCCGAGCAGCTAAGCAATTCTGGGGAAGGTGGAACGTAAGTATATAAAAAAAAAAAAAGAGGAAGAAAAATCACTAGTGTGTTAATGCGTAAAGTAATATATACAACATTCCTCACCTGAAGTGAAAGCTGGACAACATGGTTCAGAGTTACTTCTGGATCCTGTCCTTTGAGCCTCCTTTGTGCCGCTGGAAAGAGAAGCTTTTCAGCTGAGGGCCAAATGCCACCTTCCAGACCTTCCTCAGCTAGGAAATCAGTAGGTAAGCTCACCAGGAATTCCTCTTCCCGAGGAGATTTGGCAGTGATATCGATGACGGTAGGGACCGAAGCTGAGCGTAGCTGCTTGCGGGGAGGCTTCTCAGCTTGAGAGTGGCCAGAAGAAGCTGCTGATCTTTTTCTATTTTTCAATCTATCCATAACATCCTCGTTAGAGAGAGTGCTGGATTTAGCTTGAGCTGAGTGCAGAAGTTAGCTAGTTTAGTCAAAGAGTCTGAGTAAAACCTTAGGGTAAAAGAAAGTCACGTAATTGTAGTCTAAAGATTACCTGAAGACATGGAATTTGTCCGAGAAGAAATCTTAGAATCAGTGGAATAATCTCAGCAGGGGCTGTATAGCTGCGCTCCTCAGCAAGTAAATTGAGTAGATCTGTCAACCTGTCGGCTCGTTCAGGTATTTGGGAAATGATAGTGCCAAGACCTGCAGGGAAAACAAGGTAAGAACCTAGTTAATTCATTTTTAGGAATAAAAGACAAATTGGATGAATAAGTACCTTTGTTAGACCAACCCCCAACCAGAGAGCTCCCAGCCTCGCCTAGCGAGTCTTTCACTACGAAAAACTATCTGGTCTTCCATATGGAGTCAGACGCAATTGTACCCTCTATCAGTGGGGGGAAGGGGGCTTTAGCCCTAAAAGTTATAAAACCCTTGCCTGACTTCCTAACGTTGTAGGCGGTTAGGAGTTCGTTTAGAGAGAATGGGTGGCGTCAGGTGTTGGTTAGGGTTTCTAGGGTCAAGCAAGTTTCCATAAAGCTGGCATCAGCTGGCCAGGGGATAAGTGAAGGACCTCCATGCACTACAAGAATCCGCTTAATTAACGACTGAAATTTACCGATCGCAGTTGTATCGGTGGGTATATTAAAAATTACCAACCGCTTTCACTACAGTTGGTATTTACCTACCGCCAGAAATTATTACCGACCGTCAAGCGGTAGGTAAATTAGTCGACCAATTTTTTATGTCCATCGATTCCAGCCATATAAAAGTAGAAACCCTAAAAAGATTTCACTCCTCTGCCTCTCAACTCCCAATCCTCCGCCTTTTTCTCTCACTTCATCTCATTTATGGTGTTTTCTCAGTCTCATCTTTCTTTTACTCTCATCTTAGTTTTCTCTTTCTCTAATTTTTTCTCACTTCATCACATTTATGTTCATTATCTTTAATAACTCTAATAACTCTATTCTCACCATCATAAACCCAGAAGAAATGCTTTGGAAGACGAAATTGAAGAACCAGAAATGAAGTGGGTACGCTAATGAAATCCGGCATGCTTGATGTTATACGATGAAGCATCAATAAGATTCGTGTTGTCGGCGACAAAAAAACAAGGTTTTTGTATGCGGTTTTATGGTTTAGGTTTAGATCTAGATTTTAGGAGTAGTTTGATTCTTCTTTCATCATATCTAGGTGATTTAAAAACTTGTAAATTGTCCATTCATCTTTTTTTTTGCTTGATTTTTTATATTTCTCATCACTTGTAATTAGTTTTTAGATATAATAACTATAGATCTGCGTTATATTTGTTATCTGAAAATACCTAATGTACATAACTTTACATTAATCTAATTATATTTGTTGCTTTCATCTATTTTTTGTTTGTTGGTGTAATGTTGTTAAGTCATGAACGATTCTGAACAATCTTTTTCTTTTGGATGTTGGATATATACTTGAGATAAACTGATAATATTTTTGTAGTTTGCGTTCGATTAAAATTTAAGTATCAAGATTTGAAAATCGAAATCGGTGATGGGTAATTCCATTTGCCGGTTTCGTTTTTTTTTTAAATTTTGACAGAAAATTACCTACGCTTAGCGGTCGGTAATTTCAACTTTACTCATATGCTATGTCGGTAGGTAATTTTACCTACCGTTGAACAGTCGGTATATCTGAATTACCGTCCATCAGTTTACCGACTGCCCTTTACTGACCACTAAACGGTCGCTAATTATAATGCCGACCGTTTTGCAGCTATTACCGACTACTCTAGGCGGTTGTTAAATAGGCGGATTCTTGTAGTGATGAAAGACCTAGTAAGGGGAGAGAATTCGTAGTTATAGCCCAAGTAAAAAGGATGCTCGTAGTAATAGATATAGTCCTCCGGGCAGGTCTCAGGTCTGCATGTGGGGGTAGGGAGGATGATCTGAGCGTTTTCTGGGAAATTCCCTAGCGCCTTAAGCACATCAATGTCTCGCTCAGTGACGGACGAAGGTGTAACACCCCAGAATTTCAAAGCAGAAACGAAAGAAATAATAATAGTATTAATAGGACGATGGCGGAAACATCGTCTTCTGGGAATGTCACTACTCCAAGAAATGCGATTACATAACTTAGTGATAAACCAACATAAGTAAATAGTATAAATAAATTAAATTAATTAGAGTAATAACGAAAAGAGAAAACTAACTCTTCAACTAACTAAAAGTCTAGGCCTAAAACACCTAGCTTTTTAATGCTCACAACTCAACTCGAGCCCAAAACAAAAGAGAAACCCATCAACATAACCTGCAAAATATACAACAACTTCCACAATCAGTGGGGAGTAACTAGCAGTTCTCCCAGCCCAAATAGAAACAGATAATGAACTTAAAGAAATTAGAAGCAACATCAAAGAACATAATATCAAGATACCGTACTCAGTACGAGGTACAATATTCATAAGCAACCGACCATACTCACTATGAGGTACAAATTATCATAAGCAACCGACCGTACTCACTACGAGGTATAAATGACAACCATGCAACAAATGCGGTCAACGTTGCAAACAAATGCAACAAATGCGGTCCACAAGCTCAAACATAACAGACCATACCGCCTGTGAGTAGACTCATTGGACCATACCGCCCAAGGCCTACGTTGCATATTCGAGGAACCTACTGCCCTTTTCGAATAGCTATAATCTACGGATCATACCACCCGTAGTAACCAATGGACCATACCCCCCACGGTTTAGTAACCAAAGCCTAGGACCATACCGCCCTTAGGTTAGCGAGCATAAATTTCTAGGACCATACCGCCCTTAGAATAATCAAACACAAACTACTAGGACCATGTCGCCCTTAGGATCATCGCACAAATTCCTAGAACCATACCGTTCTTAGGATCACATATATCTAGAACCATACCGTTCTTAGAATCAGCTAACACAAGTTCCTAGAACCATACCGTTCATAGGGTCAATCAAACACAAATTCCTAGGACCATACCGTCCGTAGGATCAATCCAACTCAATCAAATACGATGTATACACAACAAGGTATACGCAAGATCCATCTACTCCAACATTCAATTGTATACACGACAAGGTATACAAGCAAAATTCATCTAATCCAACATTCAAATGTATATACAGCAAGGTATACAAGCAAATCAAATCTAACTAACCAACCAGGTTCAATTGTTATTTATACAACAAAGCATAAGCCATCAACACACTCTAAACTAAACAACCATAGGCCACCCAACAACATAGGGCACATACCCTTAATGTAACACTTAAGTCGACCAAACAATACTCAAACACCCTTGGTATACATATCTAAGACCACTCAAGCAAAGGTACACAAGCTGTAGACGAAAAGGAAATAAAAACGCAACAGCACAACTCAAGAGGCAGACCCCTCGTCGCGAGGTGTGACGAGCATCGCGGGTCGCGACAGCCAGCCGTCGCGAGTCGTGACGAGGCTCACGAGTCGCGAGCAGCCTACTGTCGTTGCCTGCAAGCTTCGCTCGTTCGCCCACAACAACTCCTTCGAGGCTTGCTCCAGCCATCCACGCCTACTCCAACCTCCCTTACATCCACACTTACACCAAACACCTTCGTAACATTCATGACTCACCAACAACAACAACAACAAACTCCATCAACAACAACAACGACAATAACAATAACGACAATAACAATAATAATAGTCTCCAACACCAACAACAACGACAATAACAACAACAACCATCTCCAACACCAACAACAACGACAATAACAACAACAACAAACCCCAACACCAACAACAACGACAGTAACAACAACAAACTCCATCAATAACCACAATGGCAACCAAGAGTCCAAGACACAACCAAGCAATTCAACCCAAAAGCACAACCACAACAACAACAAGGATACAACTAATCAACAAAACTTAACAAGATGATCATTGTAGAAATCCAAGGTATGAAAACAACACCAAAAACCATAACTTTACATGAAACTTCAATCATAAAATCCTCTAAGTTCCACCTAGCATGATACTATATTCTCTAAAGCAATTCTAACAACCTAAGTTCACAATCTATTCTCTATCGAACTAGAATAATGCTAGTTACCTTTTTCTTGAATGGTGAAAACTCTTATTTTGTACTGCTCTGCTCCGATCATGATTCCCGGTGATAAAAAGCTCTGAATCCAAATCTCTCCGGTCAAAGTAACGACCAAGATGTCATAAACATTCTTTCCAAATTTGAAGATGATCCAACGGTTAGATCTCCGGCTATGGTTATTTTTGTGAAGGTGCAATAAGGAACAAAAACCGGATGACTCGTCTGATTGCAACGAAAACTGCAGTCTCGTCTTCCCCTTTCTTCAAAAACAAATTATACCACAAGCAATATCTTTCTGAGTAGATAGATTTTGACTACTCACACGCTCAATTCGGATAAGAAACGAAGGAGATATGATGCAAAAAAAATAGGTGTGCAGAAATGGACGAAAATCCGAGAAGAGAGAAAAACTCTTTCTCTTCCTCTCTAAGGATTGGACGAAAAGTGGGGTTACAATGCAGCAGCCTCATCTGATTAATAACCTTATAAAGCAAAGGTTTAAAGGTGATTATGAAGGTGGATCAATGGGGAATTAAATAGGGAGTTACAAGAGACTCAAAGGTTAGCTTCATAAGCACGCACCAAAACTCTTCATCCTCCATAACATAATTGCTAATTTTCGGCTAGCATGACACGCCACAAGCAACGCAACATTTCATCACCCAATTAGTCGGTCCAAAAATGTTACAAAAATGCTACGCGATAAAACGGATCTTAAACGCCCAAATAACGAAACTAATATAACAACTTAAAATAATAACTAACAACTTAAAATAAATATATATAAATATATCACAACATATAAATATATATACACATTTTCATAACATGTTCCAAAATAATTCAAATATAAATTATTTATTTTTATGAAAAGGAAAATACCATTTTAAAATAAACAAACACCAAAAATAAAGAGTTAAAATTACGGGGTGTTACAGAAGGCACGTCATCTATTGCCTTACCCATCAGGGAAAAAGAAGGATCTAAAAAGCTCTAGAAAACGAACGAAAGAAGGAAGAGAGAATTTACCTGAAGAGAGAGAATTCGCAAAGGCTTATGGTGAAGAAGAGTCTCGGGGAGAGATAAATGGCTCTTAAATACTAGGAGCTCAACGGTATTTTAGTTCAACGGATAAAAAATTTAATGATTATGCAAAAGTTATCTTTTAGCTGCTAACAAGTAATCAAGTGGTGGGTAAGTTTATCTTTTCCGAAGGAAAATTATCTTTTAAGCGGAAGGAAAATTCATCTTTTAAGTAAAAAGTTATCTTCAGGAGATTTTATTTTTTGAGGTAAAAAGATAGAAATTCTAAGTAAGCACGAGTTTATCTTAACGAAAAACTGATCTTTTGTGCTAACAAGTGTTTTATTCTGTTTGGTAACTTGTGACTTTAACTTAGTTGCGCCTAGGTTGGCATCACAGGTTAGGGGCAATTGTTATGTCCTAAATTTTCTAAGTAAAAATGTGCAGGTAGGTTGACCAGCGTTACTATCTGAAGCACAGCTAGAAGATATCAGGTAGCAGCTGCAGCAAACATTCGTGAAACCCGAAGGCAGATTCAGCAAAGCTAACACTGAAGATTAGCCAAGACCAAGTCAAAGAATAAGCGTTATGCCTGAAGAATAGAAGGGAAGCAGTAGTTGAGCAGAAAGAGGAGATACTCCTTGATTTTAGGAGATCATGGCTAAATACTAGGAGTTAGTTGCATAACGTTCAAATGTAAAGCAACGTTTAAATAATGTAAAGATCAATATATAGAGGTAGAAGTATTGGGGAAAGGGCAGTTCTTTCATATTACTCATATTCAAACATTCTCTTCTACTTTTACAATATTCACAAGTGTACTTAGTACTAGCTACAAGCTGCGAGCTGCTAGCTACAAGTTGTAATTCTCTCACATAGTGGATTGGTAGACTCAATTCCACCCGCGGTTTTACCCTTTTCCTTGGGGTTTTTCGCGTCACCATTTCTTGGTGCCTTGTTCTTTCTTGCCTTTGTTTATTTTAGCAGTTAGCATTTCCTGTAGTTTGTAGCTGAAATTCCGTTAGCTGTAGATCCTCATCTAAGTTCTGCCTGATTCGAATTTGGCATAAACAACGACCCAAAAGAGGCCGAGCGGATCAAACACAAGTCGGGTTGGTCCTTCTGGCACGACGACCAACTCTACAAGAAGTCTTTTTCTCATCCCCTCCTCAAGTGTGTAACCCCCGAGGAAGGCAATTACATTCTAAGGGAGATAAACCAAGGGGCTTGTGGGATCCATCAAGGAGGAAGAACGATAGCCGGGATGGCACTAAGGGTAAGTTACTATTGGCTCACGCTTAAGTCAGATGCTCAGGAGTTGGTCCGGAAATGTTCTTCATGCCAGATCCACTCTGACATTCCTAGGGGTCCGGCCACTTCCCTCACTATCATTCAAGCTGTGCTCCCTTTCGACAAGTGGGGTATGGACCTGCTCGGACCCTTCCCTCCAGCATCGGGTCAAAGAAAATTCCTGATCGGGGTCATCGATTACTTTACCAAGTGGACAGAGGCCGAGCCACTAGCCTCCATAACAGACAAATAAGTCCAAGATTTCATATGAAAGAACATCATCACCTAGAGTATAATTCAAACTGGAGTGATTTGTGCTCTCGATTACCTTCTGAAGCGGCTGTCCAGTGAGGACTTTAATCTGATGCGCTTGGAAGTAACGTTTGAGCTTCCGACTTGCTATTACAAGGGCTAAGACCATCTTTTCTACTTCGGTGTACTTGGCTTCTTCTCCTCTATAAGCGTGGCTGATGAAGTAAACCGGGTGTTATTTTCCTTCTCTTTCGGCCACCAGAACTACGCTGAGTGCGTAGTCTGAGACGATCAGATAGATGAACAAGGGTTCCCCCGGCAAAGGGGAGATGAGCTTTGGTTGGGTCGACAGGTGCTCCTTGAGGGAGGAAAAGGCCTGCTCGGCTTCATCATCCCAAGCGAACTCTTTCCTTTCTAGAGCTTTGAAAAAGAACAGGCTCTTATCTGCCGACCGAGAAAGGAAGCGTCCGAGCGTAGCTAAGCAACTGGTTAGGCGTTGCACTTCTCGCATGTTCTGACCCAGCTGGTCGTTGAAGATCTTGTTGACCGTCTGTTGATACGTAGCCCTGACATTTTTGAGTCCGAATGACATCATCTTGTAGCAGTAGACCCCTTAGGGGTGATAAAGGTAGTATGAACCCTATCTTGCTCGGCCATTGGTATTTGATGGTAGCCGGCATTCGCATCCATGAAGCTAAGGAGGTGTGGCCTGTAGTGGAGTCGACCAGCCTATCGATTTTGGGCAAGGGGTGGTTGTCTTTTGGACAAGCTTTGTTCAAATCCGTGAAATCCACACACATTCTTCAGGCCCCACTCGATTTTTTGACCAACACCACATTGGCTAGCCATTCTGAGTACTGCCTTATTGTATGAACTCTGCTTCGAGTAGTTTTTTAACTTCGGTGGCGACCGCAACGTTCCTTTCTGGACCTTGGTGCCTCAGCTTCTGTTTGATCGACCTGAACCCCTCTTTAATGTTCAGCTCATGGCACATGACTTTGGGGTCGAGCCCGAGCATCTCCGTGGCTTCATGAGCGAATACGTCTTGGTACTCCATGAGTACTTGGATGATTTCTTCTCTTGTTAGAGAGTCCATAGCTTTGCCCACTCTTACTGTCCGACCGGGCTCTGTGCCGACCATTACTTCTTCAACTTCTTCGACTGTTTGAGGGCGCTCATACTGTTTGGGGTTTTCCGTGATATATACCCCGAGGTTGCTTGAGGGATAACCCTCTTCTCGCTTTCTCTTTTTCGAGTCCTTTTGGACGTCACTTTTATTTTTGAGGCTATTTACATGGCACTCCGTTGCTGCTTGCTGATCTCCTTGTATTTTTCCCACTTTACCGTCATCAGTTTCGAACTACATAAGGAGCTGGTAGGTGGAGATGGCAGCATTGGTTTTGTTGAGGGTGGGTCTCCCCATTATTATGTTGTAAGGTAAAGGGATGTCTACCACCAATAAGTCGATCGGTAGGCTTCTGCCCAATGCCTTTCCCACCCATCAGAGTGGGTACCTTTATTTTGCCGACTGGTGCACTGAGTTACCCCCAAAGTCTATGAGTGGCTGATTCAGGGGTGTGACATCCTGCTCGTTGTACTTTAGTTTTCGGAGGCACTCGAGGGTAATGATGGGGGGTATGTAGTTTTCGACTCGACTCTCCGAAAGTCATCACAGGGCAATCGGGTCGGGGATTTTGGACATCAAGCACCTGATGCTTGAGACTCTGAAGGTGGGCTTTATGGGATCGTCCGGTTAGGCCTCCAGAGGCAAAGCCACCAGCTATGACTCCGATGAAGCCTTTGGCGTCCCCGCTGTTCCACTGACCCACCTTTTGCTTGCCCTTCTCTTCACTTGTATGCATTAGATAGCGGTTGAGCTTGCCTTGCTCCGCTAGGTTGTCCAAGACTTTTTGAGTTCTCTGCAGTCCTTGGTGATATGTCAACACTCTTCGTGGTACTCACACCACAAGCTTTTGTCCCTCCGAGAGGAGGACGTCCTAATAGGCGGTGGCTAGGGGAGCCAGGTTTTATCCTTAATGTCCAGGTAAATCTCCCTTCGATTCTTGCTAAATCGAGGATCGTTGCCATGGTCGCTGAATCGATCTGACCGACCTCCTTTTTTTTGTTGCTTTGGTTGATCTTTGTGATTCCCGTCATCTTTCCTCTTCTTGCTTCCATCATCTGAGTGACAACATATGTTTGTCGCCTGGATGAACCTTTAGGCCTTGGTCATGGCTTCCGAAAAGGTTTTAACTTCACTTCCGGCCAGGGACCATTTGAGCCGACCAGGTTGAAGCCCAAACATCAGGGCGGCAAAGGCCACCGCGTCTTGTATGTCTGTGACCTTCAGCGATTCTTCATTTGCCTCTTTCCTGCCACAAATCGATGGATGGACAGGTCTTCCAATATCGAGAAGTCGGTAATGATTCCCGCGGGAAGCTCTTGGAACCAGTTAAGGGCGAGACCCTTAAGAGTGGTGGGAAAGTAACGATACCACGTGGCTTCGCAGCTGGTCTACACACTCATTTGGGCCTTGTAGGCGGCCATATGGTCATTCGGGTCGGGTACCCCCGCGAATTTCTCGATGAGGGGGGTCTTAATTTTCCCAGGGGTGGGAGTCCCCAGAATTTCTTGGCTGAATGGGATCATGAACTTAAGACCGCCACTACTTAACCAATGTTGTCTGGAGTGGGCTGAGTCGCCTTGCCCCTCTCGCTGATTGGATTTTTAGTTCAAGAGGTCTCGAGCGTCATACCCTTGGCTGAGGCGTTTCTGATAAGAAAATGCCTGGCGTCTTCGGGCATGCGCCTGGGGTCTCCCCTTGGAGACTTGGAAATGTGAGTTTCTTCGCGCTGGCGGGCCGACCCCTGGCGAGCCAATTTCTCCTTGGGCGAAACATGCTCGCCTCGACCTGACTTCTCCCTGTCTTGGCGACTAGGCTGCCTGGTATCGGATCGTTGCCGGCTAGGCGGATCCCCATGCGAGCGAGGATTGTGCTCTTCTCTTTGTGAACACACCAGGACGCGCTCTCTTGGCTCCGGCAGGTTGGGAGGGTTGAATGTGGTTTGCCCCTGTCGGAAGGCAGCCATCATATCCATGATATTGCACTGCAGAGTCTCCTGAAGCTGAGTCGTAATGAAGGCGATATCTGCTGGGAGCAGCGGTTGGGGGTCGGCATGCTGTATCTGCCGAGAAGGTGACCAACTATCCCCTTGGGAGGGCTCCTGGTTAGGGTCCATGGTTTGGACAGTGGGAGACCAACGAGCCGGGGAGGAATCTTGTCCGGATCTTCTGTTGTGCGGTGGCGAGAGGCCCCGTCTCGGACCTCTGAGCTTGGGCGGATTGTTGCTTGCCACGAGTGTTTTTGGTTGTTGGTGCCATTGCAGACTGGCAACGAAACCAGAGCTGATGCTGAGTAGCTAATGAAGTGAATATTACTGATTGGTGGCGAAATAACTTGTACTTTCCCCACAGACGGCGCCAAACTGTTTCTGCTTAGAAATTGAGTATGTTTAAAGTATGCTGATTAGGTACCGGGTCAGATCTCACAGTCCTGAGTCAATTGTCCGTACATCAAAATCCTGCAAAAGACAAGGTTAGACTGCCCCAGAGTTGGTTCTGGGATCGCCTCTCCGACGCTCAAGTCAGTTGATGATCAAGCTACAAATATAAAGTCTAGAGAGAGATGCTCTGGTTTGTTAGGTAAGAATTCAATACATGTTCATTAATGAGGGAACCAGGATTTATAGTGCTCCAAGGCCCCCAACTATCAAACCAGCTGGAAGACACTTATAGCTGGAAGGCACCCCTTGGGTGGGCTTCTTGAGGCTAAATCACCTGTTGGGCCTCTTATTTCTCATATTTGGGCCAAAGCTTAACATAAGCCCAAACAATGATCAATTTTATAGGAATTAAGTTATAATAACAATGATGTAGATAGAATTAATTTACTAGCAAACTATACTAGCTAAACAAGCTTTCGTTTAGAGAAAAAACCCTAAACAAGCTTTGGTTGCTAAGTGATATCCTAACCCTTCTTATGCAAGGGGACAATATCAACAAGTTCTTTTCTTTCTCAGAAAGGATAATTCTAGAGAGAAGGGCACTCCCTTCTCTCTAGGATTCTCTAAGTCCCCTCCCACCGCCTCTCTCAAAGACCCTCACACCGCTTCTCCTAACGCCTCGTCCTCCGCCTTTTCCAACGCTACTCCACTCGACTATCTCAGATCTGAAAATTTTCATCTATCACTCTTCGTTGGTGGGGCGATCTAACCGCCACGAAGACGAGTTGCCCCAGTCGATTGTTCTTCATCGACTCTGACCGTTGTCGCCAATGTCAGCCCACCTGCCGTGAGGTGGTTGCTCGGAGTCTGACCAGGTTTGTCTGACTAGACTTAGCCCAAAAAACGGTGTTTCACTGCACTTGTCTAAGACCCTAGCCGCCGTGTGGTGGTTGTTGCCATGATGAAAACAAATTTTTTTAGAAGATTTAAATCCTGTGTGCTTCTTTAGGATTTAGATCTTGTGTTATGTAGTTAGCTTCTCCTAAAAGCTTATTGTACTGCTTCCTAGTAAAGCTAGATCTAGGTTCTACTTATTTTTATTTTATGTATTTTGTATTTATTTCCTAGTGGTGTTCCTGAAATAGCGATTTTACTAATTGCTGTTCTAAGTGTTATTTTCCTGCGATAGGGATTTCTCTAGGACCTCCATGTACCAATTGAAAAAAAAAATCCTTCTCATACAAGGACTTAGTCTTACACATTGTACCAGTCAAGTCCATTAACTTGTTTCAACTAACTTCCTCTAAGTTTTACCTAAAATATTACATTAAACTCATAATTTCATTTTCTTGGAAATTCATGTGATCCACTTACATACTTTTTTCTTTCTTTTGTGAAGGGTACTTACGTACTATAAATAACCCCATATAAATAACCTTAGGGTAGCTTAGGCTTACAACTAGGCTCATCCTGTCTAAACTCAGCCTTACTACTCAACATAATAATGTCTTCGTACAACTTTGAAGCCCCATCTAAGCTATCCCAGCTTCCTCCTGAAGGACAATGGACTACTGGCTTTAATGACTGCTTCGAGGATCGCGATCATTGTAATACTAAAGCTCTATCCTTGTTTTGTTCTCTTCCCATTCATTTTCTTTTTGCCTCTTAGAAAATAATAATGGTCACAATTTTATTGTTTGCATTATGTTTTATTTTGCATTCAGTCTATGTATATGTAAGTATTCTATACTTAATTTCTCTATGTTATTGTAGGCCTCAAAACCTGTTTTTGCCCTTGCATCACCATGGGAGAGATTGCTGAAATCATTGATGGAGGCACTACATGTAAGCAAACTATTTGTATATCTTATCATCTTATTATGTGATCTTTTTCGAATTTGATGGTTGACCTTTTAGTTGCTCCCGATTCGTTGTAGGGAACCTTTGAATATGTCTCATTGCCGCTTATATATATTTATATATTATTTTATTCAATTAGTTGATCGTGAGACTAGCTATATCTATTATAATACTGTCTTAATGACATTAATTAAGCTGTCTAAAAGACTTTGAACAATAGCCAGCTCAAAGTGGATGTGAATATTATTTTCTGAATAACAAATTACAATCAAATTAGCTTGTTTTTGTTTCATCTAAATTTGTATTTTGATACAAGTGAATTATTTTAATCTCTATTATATAAGGCAACACATGGGAGACACCAAAAAAAGAAAAAGGAAAAAAAGAAAAAAAAAATAGAGGATAACTAACTGTTTCATTTGAATAATGAAAAGTAGGACATTTAAACTGAACATCAGTTTTTTGAGAAAATAAAATGTAAAAACAGTTTTTCTACCCAATTAATTTTATTTTCTACTTCATTTGTTATATACGACACGTTATCGCATGCATTGCATACATATAAGACTAGTATAAGAATAAAGAAACAATAATAACCATACCCCTATTTTATTTCTAAAAAAAAAAGAAGACTTGCGTTATGGTGAAGTATAACATCCATTTAATATTATTTCACCGAGTGGCCAAAATTTATAAAACTTATAATAAATTCTTGCTAATATAAATATCTATATAAAGTAAAAAAAAAAAAAAAATAGATATTGTTTCAATCTATATACCTAATTAATATGCCAAATTTCAATTAATTTTTTAATAATATGCAATTAAATATTTTAAGAGAAATTCTCAATGGTAGGCTCCTATCCTTGATAATTTCCAATGGTAGATTCAACTTTTTTTTTTTCTTCCCAGTGCTAGGCCTCTATTTTCCTAATTTACCCAAATGTAGCAATAATTAGACTTAAATATGAATTTCATATTTAATTTTAATACTTTGTTAAGTTTTGCCTAAACCCTACTAACCATGATTTATTTAGGTCAAAATATTTGTCTGGGTAACAAAAACAAATCTCGATTTATATCTTCACTTTCCCTCCAGCTTAACCCCCCCTTCCCATTATAGAACGTGTTGTCTTGTGACTATAACTCACCTCTGTTGTTCTTTTTTTCTATAAAGATCTGTGGGCAAATTCATCACTGTGTAATTTTTCTCTTGGGTATGTATTATATATTTAAAAAGTCATAGAATAGTGAATATTTCACTATATTAGAAAGCACATGAAAAATTTGCATACTAATAAGTAATAACTATATAAAATATACCAACATATGTTAGGATTCATCACAAAGATTAATGTTGACCTACTTTTTGACTTAAATAAAGCATGGTTAGTAGGACTTAGGAAAAACTTAAAATAAGTTTTAAAATTAAATATGAAATAAACGTTTAAGCCTCATTAATGCTATGTTTAGGTAAATTAGAAAAATTGGGGCCTAACAACGGGAAGAAAAAAAAGTTGAATATACCATTAAGAATTCTCAAGAATAAGAGGCCACTAGTGGGAATTTCACAAATATTAATGTATGGATAAAAAAAGCACAGTAAATCACAAAATGATAAGGATAATCTATACAAATATATGAAAACGTGTTTCTAAACAAGAAACTGTGCCAAGTGGCACCGTCTCTGAGAGTGTTTACTTCATGTATTAACATACAATAACAAATCATAAGAAGCATGATATAAGATTCGATCTCATGACTTCAACCTTATATCAAAGTATTAACCACTAAAGCAAATAATGCTTAATAAAGTAAAATATTAATAAATAAAAATTATAATTATATGGAACATAGTCCAAGCTTACAAACTAATTAATTATTAAAAAAAACAAATGTGGTATATTATGGCCGTGTGGATAACTATGAAAAACCTGCTCAATATTGGCCAAATGTTTTTGGTTCCTACTATAGGTTTGCCATGAACTTGGAATATTTGGAATTGTGAATTACTACCTCCATATTATTTTTTAATGGTTATACTTTTCCTTTTATAGTCAAAATTTCTACACTTTGATTTAAAATTTACGAAAATAAATATTAAAACACTATCATGTGTGATCTTATTAGATATCGTAAATTTATTTGAATGATATACTCCCATCGTTCTATAGAGTTTTTCCTATTTTCATTCACTTTTCAATTTTGCCAATGCACATGACTATGTTTTTCATCTATTTATTGTGAAGATTTTAAAAGATTATATCTATATTAATATATTAAAAGATGTGCCTAAGAAAATTTGTGTGTCACGTGGCACTCTCTCTAATGCAATTGTTTTATTTCCAAGTCACACCCTCAATTAAAAAATTAATGTTGTATATTTACAAAGTATCGAATACGTGATCGTTGAAATGAAAAGTTTAAACAGGAATCAGACATAACACCATTGTTTAGTATTTCAAAATTAAATATCATAAGGTTGTATAATTATATCTCATTAGAAGATTTACACAAGTAGTTAGATACCTAACCTTTTTATGATAACAAGAGACTATTGTAGATATAAACTCTTACTCCAATTCCATGTAGAAAGTTTATCTGTTGCTTTATCCCCAAACTTTAAGGGTTTTTTTTCAAAATATCATCAATTACTTATTATGTCATTACTTTAATTTTTCCTCACTAGAGAAAAAGAAATACAAAAAGTAACAACCAAGGGATCGACCGGGAGGCCGAAACATTCACTAATTTACTCATAAATAGTATCAAGATTTCAAAAAGAACCCCACATGATGACTACATGTGTTTTTTTCACCTTATTATTCTTAACTTTCCTATACTTTTTACTTTTTTTTTTTTTGAATTTTCCTTATTGTTCTAAACTTTATTAATTTTTCTTACTTCATTGAACTTTTCTAATTTCTATGAATTATTCTTATTTTTATAGAACAATTCTTCACTTTCCTTAACTTTTCTTCTTATTTATTCTGGATTTCTATACATGAACTTTATTCTACATCTTTATGAAAAAACAAACTTTTTCTAACTTTTCTTGACTTTTTTCTGAACTTCTTTTATTATTCGAAAAATTAAAAAATTAAGATTAACTGATTAAGGGAACATGCCCCCATTAACAAAAGAAATTCATATAAGGACCAAAAAAAACCAAGTGTACGTAGTTATCAATAAGCAATAGATGTGGTAGAATGTAAAATTTTGATTCCAACATGATTACAAGGTGCGGTTTTTCACAATGTATTTAACGTCTGACTTGACCATTGATCACTATTATATAAAAATATGAAGAAGATATAATAAAAGTAGCCTTTTAAGATAAACCTAATGGCATGCTTTCTATCATTCTTGTTTGTCATACTATAATAAGAACAATACGTGGTCATAGCAAAATATCAATGAGCCTGTGTGGCTAAATTTAGAAAAAGAAAAAAACTAAAGGATGGATTCTAGAGAAGAAGAAGAGAATAAATAGTTGATCATGGCTCAATATATTCACTTAATTCAGATGTACGGTATACTTTGTGCGTAGTACACCTAACTCCAGTCGCTTATATTAACTTTCTCGCATTTGGAAATCTCTAAGAGAGCGTTTGGTTCACATGATTCTGGTATCAGCTGTGGGTTTAGAATGAGCAAAACCCATACTTAGTGTTTGTTTTATTATTTAATAGATTTAAAATTCATATCTCAAACCCATAAAGTATGGGGTTTAGAAACCCAATGGGGGTGGGTTTGGCTCATACCAATACCTCTAGGTATTAAATAGAAGAAAAAATTTCATTCCCAAATAAAAACCAAACACATGATATTAGGTATCAAGTTCCAAAACTATACCACCTTGATTTCATTCCTCATTTTAAACTCATACCACTATGTGAACCAAACGCCCCCTATAACATAACTCAAATGAGCAATAATATAAACTTCGCGTAGACAATATCAATGTGCAAGGTTGCTGTATAAACAATAAAGTTTGTACTAATAATGTTATGGTTGCGTTATTACAAAACGTGTACAGCGAAGCAGAAAGCATGCTTCCGTTATGCTATACTTCCTTCAGGATGCCGAGCAATGTACGCGGCTGGGTATAGAAGAAGACTGAGAGAGATGTTTAAACTGCCAGAAGAGCCACATAATGATTGTCTTGTTCATGATTGTTGCTGCATTTGTGGCCTCACCCAAGAGTATCGTGAGCTTAAGAATCGTGGAGCAGATCCTTCTTTAGGTAATCTTACTCACCGCCCCAATGATTTTTAGTTGCATTGATAAAAAAAAAGATTTGAATGAAGTTGCATCCTTTTCATTTAAGGTACATCAGTAGCTAGTATTAGAAGATCTACGTAACATAGGTAGGGTAACATCTTAACAAGACTTTCTTTTTCTTTAGTGGGATTCTTTTGATTTTAACTCTATATATAGATCAGAGTTAAAGTAATTTGTCATAAAATACAATTCTCTAAAAGTTCTTGTTCCACTTATTTTTGCCGGAGAAGTCGTGGCTTACTCAACTACCTTAATCAAGAAATGTAACTCATTGTACATGTCACATGCAGTACTTTTTGCTCGTCTATGCATTTTTTTGATAGTCTGTTTAGTTTATTTGCTCATCTGAATCCCTCCAAATAAACAAAGATGCAATAAAGTAGTGTTGAGTGTGCGTCATGTTCAAACTACATCTAAATGTAAGATAAAAATTGTAACCTTAATTAGTATTGCATGCAAAATGATTTTTCTTGATAAATAATCTATCAAATCACATTACCTATAGTCCTACACTAGAGTTTATTTTTCAACAAAGCATTACAAAATATATCAAACTTGCAAAAGTTATAGTCGTGTTTAGTTTAAGACAAATCAAAATTGAAACATAATCTACAAGTTTTTTTTTTTTTTTTTGAAGGCCAAAAATCTAAAGCAAAGTGGTTAATTTTTTATATCAATACATTTTTGAGGCTCTTGCTAATAATTTTTTTTTATAATATAAATTATAAGAAAAGAACAGGAACTGCGTATATGTTCACATTGATCATGCAAGTGATGTTACTAAAATGCAAAATAGGTTGGGAAGGCAATATGGAGAAATGGAATGGAGAAGGACTGAAAGAGCCACCAATTCCCACCCGCATGGCTCGTTGCTAGCTCTGATTCCGTAAATATCTACCTCCTCAGTCCTCACGTTTATGATATAATGAATTTATGTCCATGTGATCTGCCACGGTCATGTTATGTACTTATAATATATCAAGCTTTAAACTTCGACGTATTGCGGGGTTTGTTTGGCGATGCAATCGTTGGTTGTATACCTCTGCAGCTTTCTTTTGCTCTTAAAAAGTGTCCTATGCATTGTATATACATAACTATGTTAAGCACTTCATAATTAAAGGTTGATTACTATGTATGTACTGTACAAGACAATGTTATCATATGTGTGCCAATAATTTAAGGTTGATTGCTGCATACTTTTTTTTTTGCTACGGAGTGGCTTAGTTACAAACAGAGATGGTAATAAGTCCAGGACCCTAAATGAATCCGTCCATATCCTACCTTAATCGAAGGGTATGGGTCTTAATTTCTTAAACCCTACGACTGTAAGGGTATGGTAAAGGTCCACTTCTCAAATACCCAGATCCTAACCACTGCCCAAACTAAATTTTTATTTATTTTTTTTTATTATTATTATTATATATATATATATTATATATATATATATATATATATTTATATATATTATATATATATATATATATATATATATATATATATATATATAATACAACATACTACCTCTTTATTTTTTTAGTTGGATCATTTGTTGTTTCACATTTGTCGAGACGATTCTTTGAACGTTAATATTTCTTATTGGGTGTAAGTAAAAATTACGAAAAAATGATATTTGGAATCCTCGCATTGCGATTTTCGAATCTAACAAGACCCCGCTTGACTATGTTTTTTCTTATAGTGTGAAATAGTTTAACAAAGTTGGTTGATGAATAGTGCCACAAAAACCAAATGTTGCAACTAAAAAATACAGAGGTAAACCCTTCTAGACAAAATTAAACCCTCAATCCTTTAACCTAGCCGTATATTCGCGGTCTCATCTTACCAATATCTCACTCTCTCGCTCTAAACTATTTTCTTTATTCATATTTGGATGTATGAGACTTTCGGGATGTGGAAATACTATGTATTCCTATGTAATATGTTTTTTGTGTGCTAATTGCCAACTTTATATCTGGAATTGTGTTTAACAATTATATATATATACGTGAAAATATAAGCGAAAATTTAATTTGTATTGGACCCATTTTGGACCCTCACCCTACGTCCCTACTACCTACCAAACCCTATGGAACCCTACGACTACGAGTAAGGCTCCTAAATTTTTTATCATATTGGTATACACTAGTAGAATAAATGCTTATTGTTGCTTTGATATCGGTTTTACCCATACGCAGCAATATATCATGTAAAAAGAAAAAGTAAAAATAGAAAAACCGCAGCAATATTGTTGCAACGGATATATTTTGAAAATTTTCTGAACCCAAAGCAGCATATATTGCAACGATTTCTTGGTAGAATCGCATCAATATATTACAAAAATATTTTTTTATAATATATTGTGCGGTTCTACTAAGAAATCGCAGCAATATATGCTGCTCTCATTTTCCCAAAACACTCACGCGGGTTTTCATTTTTTTCTCTTTGTCTTTCTCGACCCTCTCACAGTCTCTCTTTCTCTCCTCTCACACTTTCTGACACTCTCTCACACTCTAGTCTCCGGCGAAAGGGTATTCGAGTTTTCGGCGAGTGTTGTTTCCGATTTCCGCCGACGGGGTTCAGTCGAGTTTTCGGCGACAGGGTTTATTCGACTTTCCGGCGAGGGTTTTTTTCCGAATCTCCTACGCTTCTCCTCCGTATTTCCTTCACCGGCGCCACTCCTTCACCTCCGGCTCTTCTTCTCCGAATTTCCGGCGAAGGTTTGTCATATTAGGTTAGTTTTTTGTAATTTTTTTCTTAAGTAATAGTGTTTTAATGAAAAATTTGGCTTAAATTGTTGTTTGAAATGCTTAGAATAAAGTATATATATGATTAGTTATAAGATTTGAGTATTAAAAACTGATTTTGTGATGATTTTGCTTAAGTTTTTGTATGCCCTAAAATGTTATACGGGATTGTTTATGCTTAAGTTCTTATGATGTTTTTGCAATTCTTTATTTCAAGTGATATGCAATGCCTTTATATTGATAGACTCACCAATGGGATGGGAAGGAAAATCTAAGGAATGGTTTGGTACTTGTTTGGTGATAACTTGAAATCGCTTGAATGCCATTATTGTTTGGTGATGACTTGGAATCACTTGAATGCCATTGTTTTTATGTACATCATATTGCCTAGATACTCGTTCAAGACTTACTCATTAGGAGTAAGTCTTGAATAGTCCCCGTTTTGGGACTGTTCTTAAACGTCACATCTCACTGTGGTGGTGAATGTGTGTTGATTCTTTGATTCTAAGTGAAATACGGTTAGTCATTTTCCTAATTTGGTCTCCGGATACATATAAGATAAACAATTATCATTATCCTGTACTTGGAGAACTGGAGGGAAATGTTGCCGAATTTTACTTAGAATCGAAGATGATACATGCATTCACTAGTGGGATTGGACGTTTAAGGATGGGTTAGATTGGAGTGATATGGACCCAATGGAAGCATGCATTAAATACTAGTTTGTTGTGTTATATTTATGTGAATTTTTTAATTGTGAATAATTTTTTATGTATGTATGTATGGGGTTTTTTAGAAATGGATCGAAGTTGGATGTATAGAAAGCAGAATACGATGGAGTTCGTAGAAGGTGTGAATGAGTTTTGTAAACGTGTTGTAGAATATCAACAACTTACTTGCGAGGGATTTATTGTCCATGCGTTGATTGCTACAAGGTATGCATATGATTTCTGGTATTAGGACCATAAGGGATCATATTATTCGTCGTGGATTTAGGGTTGAGTATTATATTGGTTATGGCATGGTGAGAAGGGAAAATATACTCATGATAGGGTTAGTGTTGATGTTGGCACTAGTAACTCATTGGAAATTTATAAGTCGAATGTTAGGGTTGAGAATGAAGTTATGATTGAAGATCATGTTAGGATTGAAGATGATGATGTAGTGGGTGATGAAAATGACAACGAAGATAATAGTGACACTGAGGATGAAAAGTTTGGTGATGAGCGATTAGGTGAGATGTTGGAAGGGGTTCGTGACCATTTTAATAAGAGGCCACGGGTGTTTGACAATTTGTCTGAAGCTGTTGAGAAACCCCCTTATCCATGGTGTACAAAATACACTCAATTGAGTGGGGTTTTAACTCTTTTCAACATAAAAGCGAAACATAATTTGACTGATGTAGGCTTCACATAACTCTTAGAAGCTTTATAAGATATGTTTCCTGAGGGTAATTTATTACCAAAATCCACATACTATGCCAAAAAATTAATGTGTCCTTTGGGTTTGGAATATGAGCGGATCGATGCATGTCCGAATGATTGCTTGTTGTATCGAAATGAGTATCCAGACCTTTATGAATGCTCGAGGTGTGGTAAGTCCCACTACAAACTGTCGGATGGGGTTGAGCCCGGGCCGTGCAATACGGGTCCTTCTGCGAAATTGTCGAATGGGGTTGTGGTATCTTCCAGTTGTGCCAAGGTTCATGAGGCTCTTTTTTATCAAAAAAGATGGAAAAAACCTAAGATGACATGTTGATCGGAGAAAGAAAGATGGGATGCTTAGGCATCCAGCAAATTCTCCTCAATGGAAGGATATCGATTTCAGATATAGAGAATTTGGTCATAAGCTAGGAACTTGAGACTTACATTGTGTACGGACGGAATGAACCCTTACGGTACTTTGAGTAGTCAACATAGTACACTACAAAAAAAAGTCCATTTAGAGACGGACAAAATCCGTCCCTAAATAGGTCAAAGCCGTCGCTATATGGGCTTAGAGACGGATTTAGAGACGGATATTGTCCCTCTCTAAAACCCTTGTCGCTAATTCGAGTTAGAGACGGATTTTAAAAATCCGTCTCTAAAGTTTAGAGACGGGTTTTGGAAATCCGTCTCTAAGCTTAGAGACGGATTTAGGAAATCCGTCTCTAAGCTGAGACGGATTTTCGAAATCCGTCTCTAAACTTAGAGACGGATTTTGGAAATCCGTCTCTAATCCCTTAAGTAAACCCGGTTCAGCTCTACAAGGGAAAGGATAAGAAGACTTCACAGTCGCAAGAATCGCTATTCGTAGGAATCGAACTTGTAACCTCAAAGAAACGAGAAGAAGCACCAACCAACTACACCAAATATAACTTGTATACTTCTCTACATAATATTGGTAATATGTAGAAGAAATATTAGAGACGGATTCAAAAATCCGTCCCTAATTTAGAGACGGATTTTCAAATCCGTCCCTAAATTAGAGACGGATTTTAAAATCCGTCTCTAATTTAGAGACGGATTTTTAAAATCCGTCCCTAAATTCAAGAAGCGCAATAAAATATTCATATTTGAATTTAGAGACGGATTTTTAGAATCCGTCTCTAAATTTAGAGACGGATTTTAAAATCCGTCCCTAAATTAGAGACGGATTCTAAAAATCCGTCCCTAAATTAGAAACGGCTTTTGAAAATCCGTCTCCAAATTAAATACGTACAATAAAATATTCATATGTAAATTTAGAGACAGATTTTTTAAATCCGTCTCTAACTTTAGAGACGGATTTTTAAATCCGTCTCTAACTTTAGGGACGGATTATCAATATCCGTCCCTAAGTTAGAGACGGATTTTCAAAATCCGTCCCTAAGTTAGAGACGGATTTTCAAAATCCGTCTCTAAATTTATTTCGAGACGGATTTTAAAAAATCCGTCTCTAATTTAGGGACGGATTTTTAAAATCCGTCCCTAAAGTTAGAGACGGATTTTTAAAATCCGTCTCTAATTTAGGGACGGATTTTTAAAATCCGTCCCTAAAGTTAGAGACGGATTTTAAAATCCGTCTCTAATTTAGAGACGGATTTAAAAAATCCGTCTCAAAATAAATTTAGAGACGGATTATCAATATTCCGGCTCTAAATTAGAAACGGATATATATCCGTCTCCAAAAATCCGTCGCTATATAAGCTTTTTTTTGTAGTGGTACTTGGCCTGTTATTTTAGTGATATACAGCCTTCCTCCATGGTTGTGCATGAAGCGAAAATATATTATGTTATCTCTCTTAATTTCTGGGCCTAAGCAGCCGAGAAATGATATAGACATCTAACTTACACCTCTCATTGAAGATCTCAAAAAGATGTGGGATGAAGGTGTTATGGTGTTTGATGCGTATTCTAATAAAGATTTCAGGCTTCGTGCTATGCTATTTTGTACTTTAAATGGTTATCTTGCTTATGGGAATTTTTCGGTATAAGGTCAAAGGAAAAAAGGCATGTCCCATTTGTGAGAATGGTATGGAAGCTACACATTTGCCACATTGTGAGAAACATGTCTATATCATTAATAGGAAATTGCTACATAGTTCTCATCCATATCAAAAGAAAAAAGCATTATTTAACGGGTTTGTTGAAAATGCTCCAGCTCCTAGACCGTTAACCGAAAAAGAAGTTTATAATCGTGTTAAGGGGATAGTAACAATATTTGGTAAGGGGGTTAAACCTTCGGAAGACGATGGTGTCATTTGGAAAGAGAGTCTATATTCTGGAGACTTCCTTACTGGAAATACTTACCAGTTAAACATTGTCTCGACGTAATGCATATTGAAAAAAATGTCTTTGATGCAATTATCTGTACTCTGCTGAATATGCCGGGAAAGACTAAGGATGGTATGAAGATTTGTAGAGATATGGAGAAATTGAATATTCGGCCTAATTTATGGCCAAACGTTAAGGAAAAAGCTAAGAAAGGAAAGAGAACAACAATGTATTTGCCTCCAACAAGTCATACATTCTCTACGAAAGAGAACGATTGTTCTCTGAGTGCTTATATGGTATTAAGGTTCCCACTGGATACTCATCTAACATGAGAAGACTTGTTTCTATGACTGATCTGAAGTTAATTAGGGTTGAAGTCCCATGACTGTCATGTGATGATGCAAGTGTTTTTGCTAATTGCAATATGCGGGATTCTTCCAAAACATGTCAGGCTTGTTATCACGAGGTTGTGTTCATTTTTCAATACCATATGCAACCAGGTACTTGATCCTGATAAGTTGGATGCTTTGCAAAATGAGGTGGTGATCACACTTTGCCAATTTGAGATGTATTTTCCACCTTCTTTTTTTGACATTATGGTTCACTTAGTCCTTCATTTGGTAAGGGAGATTAAACTGTGTGGTCCTGCATTTTTAAGATGGATATACCCTTTTGAGAGACATATGGGTTCTTTGAAAAAGAAAGTGAAGAATCCAGCAAGACCAGAGGCGAGTATTATTCAAGGAACAATTGCCGAAGAGGTTGGAGGATATTGTTCTTCTTATTTTGCTAAGGTTGTGACGATAGGTCTTCCAAAGTCCAGACACGAGGGTAGATTAGAAGGCAAGGGTGGGTCGGAATGCGACATATTTTAGCATCATTGAGTGCGTTGAATAAAGTTCATCTTTTTGTGTTACACCATGTTACTGAAGTTAATCGATACTTAGAGAGACATATCCGTGAATTGCGCCACAAAAGTTCGTCAAAAGGGGAGAGGGTGTTGATGAATGAGCATAACAAGTCTTTTATTGACTGGTTCCACAATAAATTAATTGATGAATTGTCTGCAAAACATCATAATCATATCAACAAAACATCTAAACCCTAATCCATACTTTCACCTTAACCCTAGATAATAAACTGCTCACTGATGGATTCTAAGCAATTAAACATAAAATTTATGACTAATCTATGGTTAAAAATGATTAAGAGATAATTAATCTAATAGAAATAACAATTATGAGACTATAAGAATGAAGAACTAATAATAAGAAGAACAAGAACAACTACAAAATGATGAAATAAAAACTGAAACTTGAAATTAAATTGAATGAAAACTACCTTTAATGTTGTAGGAATCACAAACTATGATCAATGAATCTCAAATCTAGATAGACAAAAATAAAATGTTTTTCTCTCCAATATAAACCCTAGAATAACTCTCTTAAAACTATAATAAAGCATAAGTTTTTCTAAAAACAAAACTATCGTCTTTCAATTGCCTCAAAATTTTTCTTTTGCGGATTCGAATGGTGCGGGCGCACCAAGAGGAGGTGCGGGCGCACCAAACCCTCCTATCTCAAAACCAAAATTTGTCGTCAAATGGTGCGGGCGCACCAAAATGAGGTGTAGGAGCACCAAACTTTCTGTTCTGGTCGGACAGTTCAACTTAAAACGAGCATAACTTCTTCGTTTTATATCCAAATCAAGCTTATGACCAGTCGTTGGAAAGATATCGAAGTGAGCTTTCACCTCCAACTGAAATTACCTTCATCCAATTTGTATTTGGAAACTTGTGTCCATTTGAAGTTCTTTATATAAGATTTTATGGCACTATATGCTCCTTTGTACGGGCAGACATGGGGCACGGTGTAAGCACACCATTTCTCAACGTGTGCTCGATTTTCATTGCTTTATTTTTCCAACTCTACAAGTCATATCCATCTTAGGTATTTCCACCTATATTAAGAATATAAAACATGGTGAAAGCAAATGTACTAGAAATTTGGTAAAAAATGACTAAAAGATCTAGTAAAATATCACTATGATCAAGAATGGTCAAGTGTATGAAATAGAATGGGAAATGGAGAAGAAAGAGGGAAGAAAGGGGAGAAGAGGATCAAAATGAGCTAAAAGGCGGCCGTAAAGTGCGTTAAAACGCACTTATCAGTGTCCTTTATACAAATAATTATCTTATATACATGTGCTTTATACAAATAATTATCATATATACATGTGGTTTATTCAAATAATATCTTACATAATTAATTAGAACTTTATACGTTGTTGTTAGGACAAGATTCCATGTCGATTGTATTTGATAGATCCAACTAGTGGAGAGACTTGTCTAGTGGCAAATGCATAATCTTATGCTTTTGATGAGATCACTACAGTTCATGGGTCTAGAATGATGAATGATCACCTTGAAGTGAAAATTCATCGTTTTGTAGAGGAATATAGTCATTTTCCACTACCTATCCCCGTCTCTGCATATAAGATCGACACTACAACTACTGCTTTGGGTACATGGGTGCAATGGCCAAAACATTCAGTGCAAATGTTAGGTGATGAGGTAATTGTTTAAATCTTATCCATTTTTGTAAAAATAATAGCATTCAATTTAAAATTTTCATAATCTTATGCGCATTCTAAAAAATAATTATTAGATTACATCGACACCTAAAAAACAAAAAGGGATTTTAGGGGAGGCTGTAAGATCTTCTAGCCAGCTGCTTTAGCCGGTTCGACTTCTTATTATAGTCCAGTTATCGATGATCGATCGTTCTTGGACTCCCTCACTAAAGACTATAGGGAGTTAGCAGATACGCTTGCCCTTACCATGGCAGACGATGATGTTGTTGGTGTTACCTTGTCGAGCTCCTTGTTCCATTATTCAGGAGATGATAGACCGATTATCTGACCAAGGAGGATATTGGTCAGTTTCTGAAAGGAGAGATGATTAATACTTCTATTATCCAAGTGTACATGAGGTGACAATAATCAAAGTTATGATTATTTTTTTTACATTTCATTATATGGTAGTTGTATTTTTCACATAAAATTTACTTTTGCCAATGAGTTTTTAGAGCTGCGCGGTCTGACTTGGATGGATTTGGGGATGCTATTGGACGTGTTTGTTGGATGTGTCCGAAGAGTACCGCGGATGTGCGTGCATCTTAGGATGTAATTACTTACATTCAGCATGTTATGACGAGATCCATCGTTCTTGGTGCTAGTATCATCTTCGCGCCAATCTTTCAAGAGTAATATTTTATCTTAATATATAGTTTTACAAATATTGATTGTTGCATGATATGTGATTTCTTTTAGTATTATTGTTATTCAATCTTGTAATAGCCGTCATTGGATGCTCCTTGTCATATGTCCCTTGTCCGGGATAGCTTATACCTTAATTCGTTTCCGCTAGCTTTCACAAGGAGCAGAAGTTAAAGATTAGAACGCCTATGATAGTGTAAGTTGATCAGTTTGCTATACTTTAAATGAATTGAGATTATAACATACAAAAATTTAAGACTAAATCATTTGATGTTGTGTTATGTAGTGCTTTTAGGAGGTTTCAGTTGAGCGGCAACAAAGTTCGTCAGGAGGAGCTTTTGTGGAAACATGTTGAGGTATAATAGAATTGTTTGATTCAATTAAAAGCATACGTTATTCTCATTATACGGTAAATTTTCTCATTTTCTTAAAACTATTGATAAAGTGCCCGCAACAACAAGGAGGCACGAAGTGCAGTTATTTTGTCATGCGATACATTTTTGACATACTCGCTTCATATTTTGGTTCGGAGGATTTCGACGAAGTAAGTTTTTGTTTACTTATAAAGTTATAATTATTCACTTCATATTTTATATATTTAACTATTTGAGACTAACTTTGGTAAATTATTTTCAGGTTGCTCGTACCTTTATCCATGATCCTTATACGGAAGATCAAATCAATGAGGTGAAGAATAAGTGGGCAAGATACTGTATTGATGAGTGCATTGCGTAGCTTAGTTAGTTAATGTTAATTTTCTTTGTTTTTCTAACTTTAGAAGAATATATATAAATTATTGTAACTTGTACCAACCAACATTATCGTAGTGATTTGGATTTCATGATATATATGTATGTATGTATGTATGTATGTACGTACGTACGTACGTACATACGTACGTATGTAGGTCTGTATGTACGTATGTAGATATGTATGTATGTACGTATGTATGTATGTACGTATGTATGTATGTACGTATCTATGTATGTACGTATGTATGTATGTACGTATGTATGTATGTATGTATGTATGTACGTATGTACGTATGTACGTATGTACGTATGTACGTACGTATGTATGTATGTACGTACGTACGTATGTATGTATGTACGTATGTACGTACGTACGTACGTATGTACGTACGTATGTACGTATGTATGTATGTACGTATGTACGTACGTACGTACGTATGTATGTATGTATGTATGTATGTATGTATGTATGTATGTATGTATGTATGTATGTATGTATGTATGTATGTATGTATGTATGTATGTATGTAGGTATGTATGTATGTACGTATGTATGTACGTATGTATGTATGTATGTATGTATGTATGTATGTATGTATGTACGTACGTATGTATGTACGTACGTACGTATGTACGTACGTACGTATGTACGTACGTATGTACGTACGTATGTATGTATGTATGTATGTACGTATGTATGTATGTATGTATGTATGTTTGTATGTATGTATGTATGTATGTATGTATGTATGTATGTATGTATGTATGTATGTATGTATGTATGTATGTATGTATGTATGTATGTATGTATGTATGTATGTATGTACGTATGTATGTACGTATGTATGTACGTATGTATGTAGGTAGGTATGTACGTACGTATGTACGTACGTAGGTATGTACGTACGTATGTATGTACGTACGTACGTAGGTACGTACGTATGTAGGTACGTACGTACGTACGTACGTATGTACGTACGTACGTACGTACGTAGGTACGTACGTATGTACGTATGTCTGTACGTACGTACGTATGTCTGTATGTACGTATTACGTACGTATGTATGTACGTATTACGTACGTACGTATGTACGTACGTACGTATGTACGTACGTACGTATGTATGTAAGTAGGTACGTATGTATGTACGTATGTACGTAGGTATGTACGTATGTATGTAGGTATGTACGTATGTATGTATGTATGTATGTATGTATGTATGTATGTATGTATGTATGTATGTATGTATGTATGTATGTATGTATGTATGTACGTATGTATGTATGTATGTATGTACGTATGTACGTATGTATGTATGTATGTATGTACGTATGTATGTACGTACGTATGTATGTAGGTATGTACGTATGTATGTATGTATGTATGTATGTATGTATGTATGTATGTATGTATGTATGTATGTATGTATGTATGTATGTATGTATGTATGTATGTATGTATGTATGTAGGTATGTATGTATGTATGTATGTATGTATGTATGTATGTATGTATGTATGTATGTATGTATGTATGTACGTACGTATGTTAGTTGTATGTATGTATGTATGTATGTATGTAGTACGTACGTACGTATGTATGTATGTATGTATGTATGTACGTACGTACGTACGTATGTATGTAGGTATGTATGTATGTATGTATGTATGTATGTATGTATGTATGTATGTATGTATGTATGTATGTAGGTACGTATATACGTATGTCTGTACGTACGTACGTATGTCTGTATGTACGTATTACGTACGTACGTATGTACGTACGTATGTATGTACGTATTACGTACGTACGTACGTATGTATGTATGTATGTATGTATGTATGTATGTATGTATGTATGTATGTATGTATGTATGTATGTATGTATGTATGTATGTATGTATGTATGTATGTACGTACGTATGTAGGTATGTATATACGTATGTATGTACGTATGTATGTAGGTAGGTATGTACGTACGTATGTACGTACGTATGTATGTACGTAGGTACGTACGTATGTACGTATGTCTGTACGTACGTACGTATGTCTGTATGTACGTACGTATGTCTGTATGTATGTACGTATTACGTACGTACGTATGTACGTACGTACGTATGTACGTACGTATGTATGTATGTAAGTAGGTACGTATGTATGTACGTATGTATGTATGTATGTACGTATGTATGTACGTATGTATGTATGTATGTATGTATGTATGTATGTATGTATGTATGTATGTATGTATGTATGTATGTATGTATGTATGTATGTATGTAGGTAGGTATGTATGTAGGTAGGTATGTATGTATGTATGTATGTATGTATGTATGTATGTATGTACGTATGTACGTAAGTACGTATGTACGTATGTACGTATGTACGTATGTATGTATGTACG